>NC_079519.1:13198503-13237557 GCF_000801105.2 Raphanus sativus
AGATCATCCATGTAGTACGACCTGGCGTTTACAAGCTCCGAAAGGTGCGAACCGGGGTACCTGAAATCAGATCGTGGAACGCCACGAATCTTAAGAGATATTATCATTAGGTACCTAAAATTTCTGAACTACGTTAGGCTTGATCCCTTGACTGGGTACATAGGCAACTCCGTCATGAGTGCAGCCCCAACCTCATTTCAACACTTCGTTCACCACAATCAAAGGGGGCATATGTCTGATTAAAAACACATAGCCCACGCAGCAAACGTATGATACAAGCAAATTGTATGATTACTATGATATCATGTATCCAATTATCAATAAAGAAATTATTCTCGATATCTCAATGCTTTAACAAAAGAGGTCTCTACAAACCTGAACCTAAGGTCTTAAAATCCTTAACAATCCCAAAGGTCTTAAAATCCTTCAAAGCAATATCAGGTCTCGACGAACCTGAACCTAAGGTCTTAAAATCCTTCAAAAAATATCAGGTCTCGACGAACCTGCACCTAAGGTCTTAAAATCCTTCAAACAATATCAGGTCTCGACGAACCTGGACCTAAGGTCTTAAAATCCTTACCAAATCTTCAAGGTCTTAAAATCCTTATCAAATCTCCAAGGTCTTAAAATCCTCATCAAGTCACAAAGGTCTTAAAATCCTAAGCAGATCTCAATAGGTCTTAAAATCCTAAGCAAGTCTCAACGGGACTTAAAATCCCACAAACAAATTCAGGTTCCCAAGAACCCCCACCTAAGCACTTCCTTAATCCCGATACTCCAAGAATTCCTCTTAAGGAACTAAAAACGACCAAAGTCTTCCAGACTTATCATAAGATTCGATTATGATCAAGTTGTCATATTTCACGACTAAAGCCAAAAACTCAAAATGAAACGAAAACCAAGTTTGAAATTAAACAAGGGTTTAAAAGCCTCCCCAGGCTAACAAAGATTCGAAGTGCAAACAGATAAAGGTTCAAAAGCCTCCTCAGGCTATAAGTCTTAGAAACAAATGAAACAAAGCCCATCGGGCAGAAATCCTAGAAAACGTGAAAGAGCCTCAGCTCTTAAACTTCCTTGTCATCCGAGCTCTTCTCAGCTCTCTTACCAGCTGGATCTTCCTCCTCAGGAACCTCCTCCTCCATCTCCTTGTCGCTACCTCCAGAGGCGGTTTCGACTGGGGCTGAGTAAGAACCCACCAATCCCAAATTAGAACCAAACTCTCCAGAAAGGGAGAGATTAAACATATTAACCTCAAAAGTACCTGAGCTCTCAGAGAGTTGGGGAAGAGGGAGCTTGCCGATCGAGAAGTCCGAGACCTGAGCCTTCTTGTATGCCGCAACAGCTTCCGGCATTATTGCCACCAAGCGATCATACTCATCTTGAGTACTCTTAATCTCGCCATCCAGCATGTCTTTCAGGAGCTCGGTGTTGGCTTGAATCTCTTGAGCGTGAACCAGGAGGTCGACTTCGTCCTTCTTCTTGGAGAACTTCTCCTTGACAACAACCAGAATTTTGTTGTAGGCTTCGGCTACCTCCTTCTTTCCTCTCCGAACGGCTAGCCTGACCTCAGCTTCCTTGTTCTTTTGGCTACTCTGAGATGTGGCAATCAGCTCATTGACCTGATACTCGGCTATCTTCCGAGCAGCATCCAACTCCCCAATCTTCCTATTTTTCACCTGGAGGTCAATCAGTTGGCTCTCGATCGTCCCTTGCTGAGCATCACACTTGGAGCCAAGTCTCTTCACCTCAGCTTGGAGATCCGAGATCAGAGCCCGAGTCTGGTTGAGCTCAGTCTTGTTGGCCTTGACCAATTCAGTGACATGGGCTAATTCCTCAGCACTGGGGGCATTGTGTACAGCATCCTCACATTTGAACTGAGCCATGTTGATAGCACCAGCCAGCTACAGAAAACGAAAAAACGATTTAGCAAAAATCTTCCAAAGAAAAAGCTAAAAGATGAAATCAACTTCATACCTGACCCATGTGATGAGCAATATCAACGTACTCATCCTTGTGCGTGAGATTGGAGATTGAAGGGAGGGAACACCCGGGACTCTTCATATGCCTCATCAGAGTAGCCAAACCCCACGGATCGTCCAAAACCGATCCAGGCTTCGAATGAGCAAAGTTCCAGCCAACGGTTCCTCCTCTAGAGGAGGAGGAGGAAGACCTTGAAGGTCTGTCAACCTGGTCAGTTCGGGACCTCTTGTTCCTCGGGGGCTCAAACTCCGGAGGATCCTTCGCCATTTGAGGATCAGCCTCAGCCATCGGAATCTCGGAGGGAAGGCCAACTTCCTGAACCTTAGGCTCCGAAGAGCCAACACCTTTAGCAGGAGCAGAGCCTCCTTCATCAAGAGCCTCCTTCACAGAGTCAAGGAAGGATCCTCCATGGTTCTTATCACTCCCTCTTGAGGAGCTGGCAGCCTTGGTCGATTTACCCCTGGAACGGAAGGAAGGCTGAAGTGGCATCTTCTGTGATTGAGTCTTCGAGGAAGTACTTGCTCCGGAGGAAACTTCGAAAACTGAATCACCCTCAGAAACTAAAACATGAAAAAGATTCATTAATCACATGAGACAAATTCGGATAGTACGAATCATGAATTACGAATAAAAGGTTACCTTCTAAACCAGCAACCGTCACTGAATCAGGGAAGGACGCCTGGTATCGTTCAGGGAACCTAGCTGATCCAACTCTCGAAGTGGTGTAAGCTACCCAAGTGTTAGGGCTATGCTGAAGCTTCCTGAAGAGAGCTCTAGTGAGTTTACTAGACAACTTGACAGGATCTTTGATTTCTGCAAAAAGAGTCAAAAGATAATTAGCACAGCATGACAAACACAGATAAACATGCGAATATATCCCTAAAATCCTAACCGGAAATATCAGACCACGAGTTCCTGAGGTCACGGCCAACAGGAACCGTCGAGGGATCAATCTTGACATAAAAGTACTTCTTGCGCCAGTCATCGTCACTGGCCGAGAACTTGAATACGCCTAGCCCTGGACGACAGGGGAGGTAGTAGGTACCGCTTCCACCATCCTTGGAAGTACTCTCCTTTATCGAAAAGAGACTCATCAGCTCGGTCAAACCAACAATGACTCCTTCCTCCTTGGCCCTAGTGATGAATCCGTTTATCACTCGGATGACCGAGGGACAAAGTTGAGGAAGAGCCAGCTGATAGTGATCTAGGAGGTCAAGCAAGAGGGTGGGGAGGGGAAACCGAAGATGGCACTTAGCGATGTACTTCTCATGAACGCAGAACCAATTCTCCGGGACAGTTTCGGGGGTTTCGTCGTCGTTACAAGCCCTAGCTAGGTCGCTCTTGCCGTGGGCTTGAACGATAAGGTTGGTAACGTCTTGGCTCTTTAGGAGCGAAGGAAAGTGAGGCCCAGAGGAGGCGCTCTTGCCACCTTTCTTCTTCATCCTTTTGACTCTTGCCCCGATCGAGTCTTTAACTTTCTTCTTCCCGGTGTCCTTCATCTTTTCTCCGGCTTCTCGTTTGACCTTCATAAGACGAGCACCGGAAGTGGAGATTTGAATTGCGCCAGAGCTATCTTTCTTACTCATTGTAAGTAAAAGGAAAAGAGAGGAGAAGCGAAAGAGGAAGGATCGGGTTGAGATGAGCAAGAATGAAACCTCTAAGGAACTTAGGGATGAAAATCGAATTCGAAACAGAGATATAAAAAAGAAAAAAAAAATATGCTGTAAAATAGAGGAAGAAGGAGAAGTTACCTTGGAAATCGTCGGAGGCGTGGAGAAAGTGGAGAGACATGGAGTTAATACTCGCAGCTTTATATCCCATCATGTCTCGAAAATCGGAAACTATATTTCAAATTCCTATTAATCAAACCGTCGATATAATCGAAGGGAATTTACAGCCGTTCGATCAGATAGAAATAAATGTGGTTGAGATAGCTAGTAATCATGATCTCAACAAGAGAATCTAGCTTGGGCGGCTAGGTCTAGCTCCCGAGAATAACGAAACCTCATCTCGAGAGCTGGGGGAAACTGTTGGGCCCGAATATGGCCCGATAGCTGTTTGCTGAATGATGAAAGACGATAACAGGCCGCGACTGGCCCATCACGAATTCGACACCTAAGAGGAGCTAAGTTAAAGCCGAGGGCTGAGAGCTAAGGCGATCGTTAAAGAGGTCACGGTGAAGAGGAAGCTCACGTCATAACAATAAGAAGCGCAGGACCCGGTCAAAGGGAAGCTGTTGCGGATACCACCTCAAGCGGAGAGGATCTCGGAGATTAGTTGAAGACAATCTAATGAAGTCCAAGGCTATTTAAAGAGAAGTGGAGGACGGAAAAGGGGATCCGACTCAACTCATATTTTACTCGACATTCATCAATACATTCTTCTTGTAACAATCTTATAAACTTTGTATTCATCAAAGATCACCTTTTGTAACCATTCCATTTCTACTATATCAATACAAATCGAAGTTCATTCTACAAGTTCTCACGGGATTTAGCCCGCGATAATCTTTCCCTAACCTTTCTCAAACATTAAACCTGATCTAAAATCTAGGTGTGAGTTTTACCCCTCACAGTTCATACCAATCCATTTCTCTTATTCTTTCCAGCTTATTGTTTTCTCATTTTAATGAATGTTGGATAGACGGATTTATCTTGTATAAATCAATGTACCTTAGCCACAATCTAGTCACTCATGTTTGGCTTATGGTTTATTAAAAATCGTGGGAGAAAAACATATCACTTATCCAACATATATTCCCAATCTTATCTCATTTCCTTATGAGATTTCATCCTAGACGGCACAAATGTTTGTGGTGATCTATTTATAATATCTTAGGATGATGTCTGGATCATGACCCGTAATCATTTTGAGATGGGAATATCTATGCTTTACTTTAATGGTCTGATGCTTATACTTCAACTTGTATGAATAATCTGTTTATGTCCCATGTCTTGGACTATAATTTCGAATTCTTATTCTGTCCCCAAGTCTCGGATCTATGGACTATAAATTTCGAATTTCTCTTCTGTTCCCAAGTCTCGGATCTATGGCCAATGGCTCATTTAGATTTATATATCAATTCTTTCCGAGTAGATCTATAGTATGGACATGTGTGGATTTGTCCTCACTTCCATTTCATGGACATACTATAATCTGTTAAAAATCTCGGGAATTAATCCTTGTCCTTAACCAGATATCTTTGTGACCTCTGTATGGAGAGTCAGTGAACTTATAAGTTCATACTTGGTCGAGTTTTGTATCCGACCAGAAATATTACTGCAGACTGATCCTCGACCACGACCATGGTAGGAACCACGACCACTGTTATTGTGGTTTCCATTTCCATGGTTGTCGAGTTTTTTATTGTGGTTTAAAAGGACAATGTGTCTGAGCTCTTATATCCAAAAGATTATGGTGTGTTCATGTATAATAGGGTTATCCTCTCTCCCCCTCATGAACATACTGGAATCTGTGGATGCTCAAGATTTTTCATAAATTTTTATAGTCTAAACCGTATAGGTTATAATTCGAAAATTTATTCAGCCAGATTATCACGTTTTCTTTGGCTATCATGTTCATGTATGGTTTTACCATAAAATCATTTGTGTAAGGACACAAAATTTTATGCCATTTTCGTGATACATTTTTGGACAATGAAGCCTCATGAGTTTTCCTTGTGTTCATACGACACACGTGAGATTTATGGGAGAACTCTTTTGTGCCTTTAAATCTTTGCATCAGATTTTAAAATCTAATCCGGATGGCTAATCCGGTCATACCATTAAGTATAATTTCGTGGCTAACCTTACTGGTTACCAAATGCCATTGTTCCTTATCATATTGATCATTTGCATAGTCTAGATCAACATGGAGAATTTATTCTTGATCATTTATACCTTTGGCAATTTTATTTTATATAATCAGAAAGAACATTTCTGTCCTTAGCCCATTTGAAACCATTCAAAATAAATTAATGGGGCTTTCATTTTGAGTGAATTAAATCGTCCCTCCTTAGGGAAATGCCATAGGCGTGGTCACATTCAGACTCACTGATTTTCGAAATTTATTTGTCATTTTTCAATCAAAGATTGTAATCAAATAAAAATTCAGAATGTCAAAACCGGCCAGTCCATTTTAACACCTTGGACATGGCTTACATTGATTCTATATTCAATATATAAACCAAGCTCACAATTCATGTGAGTCCACCCGGATTCTTCATCAGCTTCAGGACATATTTCAAGTGCTCGGTTCTCATGGTATATCTCCATAACTTCATCAAGTTTGTTGAGGTTATCTATCATGTTCTGCTTCTTTTGCTCAAGAGCTAAAAGATATGAGAGAAGGTCGTAATAGGTTGTGAAACATTTAGCCTTATGTGATAACAACACTTCCTTTGAATGGAATGTGTCACGAGTTTTGTTTAACATATGCTCGTTTGTTATCACTTCACCACATAGTCTAAGACTATAGGTGATTCTCATAAGATCAGAGTGATAGTCATCCACGGATTCATAATCCTGGAACCTCAGAGCATTCCATTCTTTCGTGGACTTATATAATAATGGCTCTGAGAATTGGATATTCAAACTTGACCAGAGTACATGGGGATCGTTGATGTAGCTGTACTCATTTCTTAGATCCTCAACGAGATGATTTTGCATAATCATAATGGCTCTATGCCTTTCACACGCAAGGGTGTCATTTCCATATTTGATACACTTCTCGAGTCCTTTAGACTTTAAGTCGGCAGAAGTGTTCATAGCCCAATCAAATTAATTGTCTCCATTGAGATCAAGGGCATCATAATCCGAGTGTTGGAATCTCGACATCTGAATCATATCAAACAATGATCAGTCAGTATCAGTGCATACATTTTCTCATGCCAGTCGGCTATGTAAAGGAACAATGTCATGCGCCCATTTAGGCTGCCAAGACCATCTGGTCATCAAGAAGCCATACGGCTATGTTGTTCAGCAATATCAGTTCCATACTAATATAAACCTCAAGCCACACGGCTTTGGTTAAAACAAAACAAGACCTGGTCGGTTTTAAAACCGATATAATATAAGTGCATGGTCGATGTTTGTAGATTAGTATGAACAAGAACACAACCGGTTTTAAGGTTGGTTTAGCACTGTCCGGTTTTCAAAACCGGATAAGGATTATCAAATCCTAGATTCAAGGGTTTGCTAAAGATTATATAATCCTATCAATCGATTTCTAATTCATGGAATTCTAATCCGGTATCCTAGCAATTTGTTTCTATCAGGATGTTCAATCAAACATTATGATTTCAAAATTAGGGTTACCTTAACCTCCTGTTGGTTTGACTGGTATTATGAATCAAGAGTTTGATCTCGGTTAAACCTTAAACACAAGAGTCGAAACGAGTTAGCATGAGATCAATCCAAATCGTTCAAAACTTTAAGCTAGAGAGATGATATCTTAGCTTTGGGTTAGGGAGCAGCTCGTGGATTAGGGTTTGGATCATGATAAGGTCATGAATCAAGGCTGCTCTTGGGTTAGACACCTTAAACACAAACGCAAATCAAGTTAGTTTAAGAATCAAACACAAATCGGATAACAATGAAAAAGGATTAGGGTTTGCGGCTTTGGGTTGGAATCAATGGAGTTGATTTGCAAGCAAGGAGATTGTGGCTTCATGACTTGGATCTCCATCAGGTCGTGTCTTCACATCAATCTTAAAACAAAAGATCATAAAGATCAAAAACGAATTAGTATAATGAATTAAGCAAATCGGCTATCAAGTAAACAAGAAAAGAAGTTGACAGCCTTAGGTTTTCTGATGTTGACGGCGCGGCTTGTAGCTGACGTAGAGAACGCGTCTGATCACGGATTGAGGTGAGGTCTGCAGCGTTGGATTCTCCTCGTCAATAGCTTCAAATGGATATGTCACACGTCGTCTGAATCGTTATGGTTTGGGAGAACGATCGATTTGAAGTTGAGTCTTTTAGAGAGAGCGAAATCGGGCAGATTAGGGTTTCCCTGTCCGATTGACTTGTAACGACGATTTCGGGCTCGTCCGAACTCGGATTGCGTCAAGGTCTTCGGCGTTGGATTCGTCTCTCCAAGATCTTCAAATCGGTAGGTCGCTCGTCTTGTGGTTCCTCGTGGTTATGGAGTTCGAGCTGTTTGAAGTTGGCGGGTAAACTAGGGTTTTCTCGGGTTTTAGGTTAGCTCGGGTTTTAGGTTAGCTCGTGCTGATAACGTGTTGTAAATGGAAGTGATTTCGTGTTATTAATCTCGAGGACCAAAGGTCCATATATATACAAGTTTTAGAAATGAGATAAATATAAATCCCATAACATAAGGGAATATAAATCCTAATCTATCTATGATATGATAATCACTAATTACATATGGATAAACATGAATCTTCTTGATGTTTATCTTCTTGGACCGTCTCTATCTTTCTATCTCCTTGGACCGCCTGCTTCTAGTCTTCATGGGCTGGGCTTGAGTCGGGCCTGGTCATGTCTGGTTCAACATAGACTTGGTCTGGTCCGGTCCGGTTCGGTTCGGTCCGTCCGGTTCATCCAGAAATGGTTTGGTCCGGTCTTCTCCGGTTTGGACAGAAATGGGTCGATCACATAATATATTCACAACATATGGGTTTTAAATGATAATTATATGGTATGAGATTAAAATCTGAAAAACACTGTTAAACCGAACCAGTATGAATCTAAACATAACTAATATCTTCTTTTTACAAATAAAATAATTAATAATTTCACTCCGCGCAAGGCGCGGATCACTATCTAGTTTGAATTACACGATAAACCTAAATGAATTCTTTTGGTATAACAACAAAACCTTTAAAAAAAATTAAGCCTTTTCAACAACAAAACCTAAACTAAGCCTTTTAAGAAAAAAAAAACAACAAAACCTAAACGTTCTTTGACAGAATGCTATGGCACATTGCCCGCTACGTCTAATGCAGGCCTGCTGCCACTTTATCTTTTTGTTAAAAAGAACAAAGGTAACCACCGTAAGTAAATATATGAAAGGAGATAAATATGTATATTTCTCTTTTAATAAACAACAGATACTTCAAAAACTCTAGCCGTCAAGAGAGAAAAAGAGATATTTTTCATAGTTTCAAGCCGATGATCGGAGGCTTCTTCAGCTCCGACATCGGCTTGTATAATTCGTTTTGCATATCTTTTTAGATCTGTTTTGTTTCCAGTCGCTGTTTTATTGCCAATTTATTTTGAATCTGGTAAGGTTTTTTATTGTTCTTTCGTATGCTTCTTCCAATTGGTTTGGAAATATAAAACTTTTGGTTCAGTTGAACTGTTTAGAAAAGTTAATTGACAGATCTACTGCAGATGGTGGCGACGGGTCTTACCAGCTTCAATCGTTGATGGTTCTTCATTCGTTGATGATGGAGTTCTTACTGCAAACTATGGTTACTTCGAAAGGCAGCATGAAGTTCTACGGAACGGTAATCTCTTTGACTCTGATAATAGAACAAAATAGAGAGTTGTCTTATCTCGGTGGCTCCTACTGGAGTAATAAAAAGAGAATGACAATCGTTTTTAACTCACTCTGAAGCGTGGTGCTTTTGGATTAATATGAAAGTTATCTCCTTTGAGGTTCGTCTATTCCAAAAGCAAATATGAAGCTTTTATATGAAAAATCTTTAGTCATCCATACGCAAAATAGATGTGTTAGTTTATTTTGGATCTCTACTGGTGTATCTTTTTTTTATGTTGTTTTACTGGTTCTCATTGTTTAGAACTTTTTGCCTTGAAGGCTAATAATACAATTCAATGACAAAAAAAAAACAACATATACTGAAATTCGACCGATGGAATCTCACGAGCTGCGAGGAAGAACAAAAGTTTTGGGGAAGAAAAACCAAATGCATGTGGAGTAGTGTGGCTGAATAATTAGCTTTAGCTTTTGTGCATGTATAAATTAGAGGAAATCACCATTATAGTGGACAAAGTTGTTTCAAAATTTGTATTGCATGTGTTATCTATTAACAAGTACACATATTCAAATCAATTTACGAAAAAGTCATATACCAAATATATTTTACGTACATCAATAAGACAATAATCAATTCCCCTATAGTCAACTAAGTTCCTGATTATATGCGTTGGGGTTTAGCTCATTTTGTATTACAATTTGTCATATATAAAAACTTCTACAACTTTATCCAGCTATCTAACATCGAAATAATTTAAATATTATTTACATATTTGGAATTTGCATTGCATTACCATAATGGTTTATAATTTACAGTAAAGATTAGAAAAGATACAGCTTAGGCACAAAGTGATAGTCAATTCACCTTCGTCCTTCGTGCTGCATCTTTCTTTCGCAAAAGATATACCGTATATCGTGTTAAAACCGATAACTGGTATCAAATTTAGATATTAGACAAACAATAGTTAGTGTTACAAACAAAAGGCAAATAATAGTTATAAAAATGAGGCCAAAAGTTCTATTTACTGAAATGTATAAAGCAAGTCGAAAAAAATAATACAAGTTTTTGAGAATAAGTTACATTTTAAGAGGTCATAGTCATTCTTTCTCATTTTACTTATCGCTCCTTCCCCTTTTAATAATCCATCTCTTCTTATTTGCTTCAACTATTCTTTGTAGTCATCATTACAACTACTCGCTTGCACATATATCGGAAAAATATTTAGCAGTTACGTTCGGCCCCGTGGCCAGGTCTTGCGTCCTGCTTTTCTGAGGCGTCCCATTATGTGTGTCAAAATCCTTTTGCGCAAGCTTGTGGAAGAGTAATAGCCGAGAATGGACTTATAAGAACTCTTCTTTTCTTGTTTGGGGACCTTGTCTTCCTTATTAGACTGGATCGACTCAGGGTCGTAATACGGACCCATATCCAACATATTGTTCTATTTCAGTTTCTTGATACCCAGAGAATTTACTTTTATAGTTTGCATAATAAATTTGAAGACGCCTATGTTAATTTTATTTTTGTTGATTTGCCAAATTTTCCCGGCAAAAAGCAAATTAAAATGATTCTTGGACCGAAGCCAATTCATAACTTATTCAGCAACAACTTTTTCGAGGCCTATGTATCAATTTTCTAATCAGGATATTTCCGTCAAACTAGGCTTAGACTGTGATAGATATTCTCCACAAACACAAGACCGTATCACGTGGTTGAGAGAGCCTCATTTATATTATTTTAATTATTAGTTTTTTTGCTAACAATTTTTATTATTAGTTGAAACTAGGCATGAGCACGGATCGGATATCCGTATTTTTGAATGTATTTGTGATTTGCTTTGAATGTTACGGATATCTAATTTTCCGATTTGCTTTGTTTTGGAAAAATACGGATATTCGGAAAACGGATATCTAGAAAATAAATAGATATTTGTGGATATTTACGGATACTTACGGATATCTCATTTGTTTTGATTTATACAAATAATCTTTAAAATTTGATACAAACTTTTTTGTAAAATATTTTTTCCATGATATAAAAGATAAAAATTAATAATTAATCTACACATTTTGTAGATTTTTAAACTTAGGTAACAATCATAATAATACAAAACTTAAGAAAATTTATAATTGTCATAAATGTTTTCTCTTCCTTTTATATAATACTTTTATATAAGTAATAATGTGAATATAATCTGTCAAATCATAATAATTATATAGTTTTATATATTTAAAACTTTAAATATAATAAAAATACATGTATTTATATATTGACGGATCAAATCGGATATTCGGTGGCAAAAAAATCTAATATTTGTGATTTGCTTCGATTTTAACGGATATTGAATTTTAGTATTTGTTTTGCTTCGAAAGCTTACGGATATTCTGAATTTTCAGATCGAATAACAACGAATAATGAATCGAATCAAATTTAACAGATAAAATACCCAGCCTTAGTTGAAACGAATAAGCGTCTTTTTTTTTTTTGGCTTTTGAGTATAGTGAGTGTTTCTATCGTCAATAGTGTATATTTTAAATCAATCTTTAGTACCTAGAAGATACCAACTCATCTCTATTTCTTCCAGTAAAATAAAAATTATTATATTTTTTCTATATTTAGAGTATTTCCAAGTTCTCTCTATATTTGTCTCTACAACAAAATTTAGAGGTAAATTACTCCATCCACTTTTATTTTTTCCTTTAGAATATACTGTTGTTTTTCTTCTACTTTGATCATCTGCATACATTTGCTATACTTTACTAAAATAAAGGAACTATATATATAAGAGATCAGTTTTATTGTATATCTCTATAATAGCAATCTCTATTTTTGAATAATAAATAGAGAATATTCTGAGCAGTTTGCCTCTAAAAATTATTATAGAGATGATTATAGATGTGGGTTAGAGGTATTCTTATAGAGGAAGAAATAATATTTCTCTATGTTGTGAATAATAAATAGAGAATATTTAGAGAAATTTGCTTCTGAATGTTATTCTAAAGATGATTATAGATGTGGGGTAGTGGTATTTTTATGGAGGAAGAAATATCATTGTTTTATTTTTTTACTCTATATTTAGATTTATTAATTTAGAGAAATACATAAGAACAGAACATATATTTATTATAGAATTCATCTATTATAAGAAGAAAAAAAACAAAATATATTGAAAATAATCTTATATAAGAAGAAATAATATTCCTCTTTATATTATTCTATATTTAAAGATTGTTATTATAGAGCAAATTTTGTTTCTGTTATAAAATTCTTCTCTTTTTAAGCTAGAAATAGCAAAACGCGTTGATGATAAATAATATATTTATATATGTATTATAGTAAAGCTTTATATATACATATGACATCCTCCACCTGCATTTGCTCCCTAATAGATATATCTCAACTACGTTCATAGATTCAAATTGTAGCAAACGAGACCATGAAGCTAGAGTTTCGATTCTTTTTTTTTACTGACAGGATATTGAGTACAAGTCATTGAAGGCAAAGCTTCAGGATTTGTTCAATGTAAGTGACAAAAGGATTATTAGAAACTGTGAAAGAAACATAGTTTTTCTTTTGAATTCATTCATGAATGATTCTTGTATTGTTTGTTGCAGCTTGAGCAGCAGATCGTCCAAGCTCATTTGGAAAACAGTTCTTCAAAAGTTACAGAAGCTCTCTGTTTCCAGATAGTAAAAGTGTTGGAGTTCGTTGCAAAGAAAGAGAGTCTGCAACTGCCCCACGGTTTTACAGCATTACAAGTACTCTTAGGTAACATCCGAGAAGCATTACAAGTTATCTGTCTCTGCGTTCCATGATGTATGATTCTGTTTATTTGTTTCTTGATTTCGTGATGCTGGTTCCTGTTTTGGTTGATGAATGTGTTTAAGCCTTTAAAATCAGAAGAAATGTTAACTTTAAGTTTAAAAAAAAAAATTAAGAACCCCTAATAGGAGACTCCCATTGGAGCAAACAAATATTAGCGCTGTCTCCTAATTCACTTTTACTTATATTTTAAATTCTCTAAATTCCTCATATATTTTTTTTTTAATTTATTTTCCTCTCTTGGTTTCAGTCATGGGGAGAGAGACGAAGGTGTGCAAATCATGGAACGAAATTAAGAAACATCTAAATGATACGGTTTCAAAGAGCATAATCGGTCGTTACTTCAAGCTAGAAGCAAGAAAATCAAATTTCACAACCGAACTACGAGCTGCAACAGCCACATTCCTTACCATGGCTTACATCATTACGGTAAACGCCACCATCCTAGCCGACTCTGGAGCCACTTGCTCCTTCCACGATTGCTCCACCGACTCTGGTTCTCCATCACCTAAACCGAACTGCATCCTTGGCTCTAACCAAGGCTACGAAGAATGTCTTACGAGGGTCAAAAAGGACCTCGTTGTAGCCACTTGTTTGTCAGCTATGGTGGGATCATTCGCTATGGGGTTGTTAGCTAATCTCCCATTCGGACTTGCTCCTGGTATGGGTGCCAACGCTTACATCGCGTACGACGTAGTTGGTTTCCGCGGTTCCGGTTCAATCTCTTACCATACCGCTATGGCCATTGTGTTACTCGAGGGATGCGCATTTCTTGCAGTGTCTGCTTTAGGACTCCGCGGGAGACTGGCTCGTCTCATCCCTCAAACGGTGAGACTGGCATGCGCTGTTGGTATCGGAATGTTCATTGCCTTCGTTGGTTTGCAGATGAACCAAGGTGTTGGTCTTGTGGGACCCGATAAGTCAACTTTAGTAACGTTGACCGCATGCTCAGAGACAGATCCCGTCACCGGAGCTTGTCTGGGAGGGAAAATGGAGAGTCCTACGTTTTGGTTAGCAGTCGTCGGGTTTCTCATAACGAGCTACGGTCTCATGAAGAACGTCAAGGGGAGTATGATATATGGAATCGTTTTCGTTACGGTTGTTTCTTGGTTTAGAAACACCCAAGTCACAACCTTTCCTCATACTCCTCTAGGAGACTCAAACTATAACTACTTCACAAAAGTTGTTGACTTTCACAAGATCCAGTCAACGTTAGGAGCTATAAGCTTCACGGAATTTAGAAAGAGCGAGGTTTGGGTCGCGTTCGCTACACTCTTTTACGTCGATCTCCTTGGCACGACCGGAGTACTTTACACAATGGCTGAGATCGGAGGCTTCGTGGAGGAGGACGGAAAGTTCGAAGGGGAATACACTGCTTACTTAGTGGACGCAGGCTCCTCCGTTGTGGGGTCAGCGTTAGGCGTTACAACGACGGCGACTTTTGTGGAATCTTCGGCGGGTTTGAAAGAAGGAGGGAAGACGGGGTTAACGGCCGTTATTATCAGTATGTACTTCTTGGTGTCCATGTTCTTGACGCCGTTAGTCACTAACGTGCCTAGGTGGGCCGTGGGACCCTCGCTAGTGATGGTTGGTGTGATGATGATGGGAGTTGTGAAAGATATTAGATGGGGAGAGACTAAAGAAGCCGTGACGGCGTTTATAACGATCTTGCTTATGCCGTTGACATATTCCATTGCTAATGGAATTATTGCTGGTATTGGTATATATCTTGCTCTAAGCATGTACGATATCGTTTCGGGATTCGTCACGTGGCTTAACGGAGTTAGGAAACGGGTCAAGAGAGAGCATAATCAAGTTTTCTCTGACGCGACGGTCGAGATCGTATGATTTTTTACGGTAATTGGTGCCACTAAGCCGGTGTATTTGTCTGAGTATACCGGACGTGGTGGACGTTTCACATGGTCGGTCTTGGATGACTATGCAAAGACCCGTAATGAATGCTCGGTGGGTTTAATTTATGTTCCTTTTTATTGTTGTTGTTATTTTGGTTTAGTTTGCGTAGGAGTGAGTAGTGAACTAGCAATGGATGCATTAGCTGCCATGAAGTGTGTTGTTAAAATTCATGGCTGCTTGTGCATGCATTGTTTTTATGTTTCAACCAAAATGCTTTTCTTTATTTTGAATGAGCAAATACATCAATCAGAGACGTTTGGATCTTAATTAACTCGAATTTATGGTCGTTGTGAATTTAATGTGATGATGGTGGGAGAATAATAATATCTGAAAGAATTTGAACTAGATAAATTGATATATTTTAAAAAGAATATTACCGCCAAAGACAGCAATTCAAAAGCCTTAAGTAGAAGGCGTTTATATGGCAGAAGTCAAACTGAAAGTGGTCAGCGGGATTCAATTTGCTAATGAGACTGATTTTCAAATCTGAAATCAGAAATCATATTGATGGAGTTGTTTTCGTTTATTATATAACTAGATTAAGGACTATGCTTCTTCTTCATGCCTTGTATCAGGTTTTGATACACGCAAGGAACTATTCTGATTAATATATTTTGTTAACACAATTGAGCAATTGTGAAATTTCGAACCAACCAATAAGAGATTTATAATGAATATAATTTAGTTGATAAGATCACATGTATACTAGTGAAACTAATATAACTTCTCAAACTCATACAATTGGTACAAGTAATACGACGCCAACGAGAATAACGAAGGTGATCTTTTGGAAAACTAATTTTTAGGTGAAGTACTATTAGTGACGGATCTAGAATCATTTTAGATGGGTCAGAAATCTGGCACATAGCCCAATAAGACAATAGTTAAGAAAAATAAGGAAAAAATACACTTCAAGTTACTCGAACTTGACTTATGGGGGATGGGTATATAACCAAATGTTTAGTTGTATAAGGTATAAGTTCTCGATACAATTTTAACATGTGCCATATCACACCCTATTTGTCAATGTTGGTCCACTTCTAAGTACAATGACTCCAGTGGTGATAAACTCAAATAGCGTTGCAATGGTAGCGGTGTGAGATGAACGTGGCAAAAGTTCTGTGTGGAGAATGAAAATATACTTTAGTGTTTAATAATGTTATTATAGTTTAATTCATGGAACTATAGTAGAAGTGGATTATTGAAGATGGTACAATTGATATAACCATAAATCTAAATACATAAAGAAATAGTGTAACTGTTAGAATTGGTACAATTCTTATAGCTAAACATATAAACAATCGTAAAAACTTTTATAATTCGTATACTTTTCAATTCATCTGCATGGAAATGAGTTAAGTGAGACACATTGAATGTTGGCGAAATATTTATCTCACCCGAAATTTAGGGTTTTCTCTATTGTTTTGCTTTTGATTTTCTAGAGAGAAATCATTTTGTTTTCAATTTCCTTTGATCAGCTTGATCGACTTTGTTTAGTAAGCCTGCGATTATGATCCAAACCAAACGGTCCAAACTGAATCAAACCGACATTTTAGTATTTTGGTTTATGTTCCGTTACGGTGGAAAAAACGTTCAGTAAAATTTTAAAAATATATCAGAATTTTTCTCAGTTTGATTTGGTATGGGGTATCCGACCGGAAACCCAAAATATTAACGTAAGTATATATACCCCTCTTAACTCTAATGGTCGTCTTACCTAAACCCAAAAACATAATCTTACAACCTAATATCTCTTTGTTTCTCTCATACTCGAACTTCCTCCTATCTAATCTCTTCTTCCGACACCGAGGTTAGGAAGGTTTGTTGTTCTTCTCATTCTGTTTATCAGTTTATATTAGGGTTGGAATCAATTTGTTTTGTTGATTTCGGGATTTATCATTAGTTTGTTGATTTTGGAATCTAGAGTTATGGTCAAACTCAATTTGTGTATTAGGGTTTCTCAGTAAAGATAAGTTGATTTCATTACCTATTACTCCATTATATCAATTTTTTTCAATTTTCATTATAAAATTTGGGTCTCGATTTTTGGTTTGATTATAGGGTTTGTGGAGATTGGCGCAAGATTATGTTAGTAACTTATCACCAATTTGATTGTTTTCTAGTGACTTATTACCTTCATTGTCTGTTTTGTCAGTAACTTATCGATGAAATTTTGGGTATGGACTAACATTTAACATATCTTTAACTTCTACTGAACTTATCACTGATAGTACATTCATATTCCTCGGTTTTTTGTGATAATTATGAAATGATATATTGCTTGTGATTTCTTGAGATATATATGAAAAAATAAATTGTGAATTAAAAAATGAATTATTTATCTTTTAAACTGTTATTACAGAATGCTGAGTTGATTTCAGTCTCATTGTCTCACTAACTTGAATTTTTTTAATTCATGATTTAGATGTCTGCTTGTGAAGATAGCAATTATCAACTTGGGGAAGGGCAACCATCAATGAGAAATCAAGCTGGTGGAAAGAAAAGGTTGGCTCTAGAGAGATTAAGTACCAAAATTCCTCCTCCTGCAGAAAAAGAAACAAGTTCATAGAGCTGAAGTGTGGTAGCACTTTATTCAGAGGGAAGACAACCTGAGCATAGCCAACTGTCGATATTGTGGTCAATATGTAGGATGCGACTCCAAGAAGAGTGGAACAAGTGCCATGAAGAATCATATAGCTCGATGTAAGTTGTATGAATCTATAATTCGAGTGGCGCTCTGTGATAGTAGTGGTGTAGCGACTGCAGTTATGATGTTAGCATGTTTAGGAGATCAGTAAATGAGATGATTGTGTTGAATGAGTTGTCGTTTGCTTTTGTGGAATCAAAAGGGTTTAGACGTTTCTGTCAGCAACAAAAGACATATTTGGCATGTTATTGAGAGAAAAATCAACGTTGAAGCCGTTGTTCAGCTCTGATAAGAAAAAAAGTCTTTCTAACCACCAATATATTGGTTGCTCCTACAACCAGTTACAGCTACATGTTGTGACGGCTCACTGGATTAACAAAAACTGGGATATGCAGAAGATGATCATTAGCTTCAAAACAGTGACATATCATAAAAGAGACACCATTGCTGAAAATCTGAGTCAATGTCTTGAGAAATGGGGAATTGAGAAGGTGTTCACAATGATAGTAGACAACACCAAAGGAAATGAAAAGGCAATACAGCTGTCTACAGAAGCTTGTAAGCAAGTCGGACCAGATGCATTAGTCAGGAATGGTGTGTTGATGCATATGCATTGTTGTGCCCACGTTTTAAATTTGATAGTGAGGGATGGTTTAGCTGAGGTAAGATAGAGTGTGGCGGATATTAGGAATGATGTCAAGTATGTTAGGCCATCTGGTACACGGCTACAATCATTTCAGTTGAGGGTCTTCACAGGAAAAATTAGTAGAGGAAACTTGTCTTTAGACTGTATTACACGGTGAAACTCAACATATATGTGTTGTGTGTTGTGTTGAAGATTAGAATTGCTTTTGAAAAGCTTTTAGCAGAAAATATGCTGTATATTGATTACTTTAACGAAACAGAAGAGAATGGACATAAAAGGGTTGAACCTCAACCTTTTTACGGGTGAGGTAAAGTGGAGAGGTTAGTGAAATTCCGTAAACTCTTTTTAGTTGCACATTGGCGTTTTCAGCATCCAAGACAGCGACTTCAACTATCTGTTACAATGAGATTGTCATCATTGAGAGGAACCTCATCGCTTTGAGCAACAACAAAGATGAACTTCTACAGGTTCAAGCAAAGGAGATGAGGAACAATTTGGAGAAATATTGGGATGGCCTTTTGAACATGAATCCGCTTATCATCATTGTTAGTATATTTGATCCCATGTAAAAATATGCAGCTTACTTGCATTTGTTTTGACAAGCTTTATGGTAAGGATGGTGTAGATACTTGCCCACCTCAGAACCTCAATTAAGACAATGAAGATGCATCCAAAATCTCAAGTTTGGTAACAATAGTGAGAGTGTCGAACATAATATTAATGGTAACATGTTTGATATCTCATATAATGATGAAGATGAAGAAGACTATGAGATAAGGGATTCTTTGTACTCAGGATAGAATCAAAGGCTGCAAATGATGAAGGTAGTAGTGAACTTGACATTTACCTAATGGAAAGACCAATGCCACGAACCTTAAACATGATGGGAAGGGAATTTGATGTGCTGTCAATGTCATGGTAAAAGCATAATTTTGCTAAGTATCCAGTCCTCTCTTAACTGGTGGAGGATGTTCTACCTGTCCAAGTCTCTTATGTTGCCTCAGAGTCTATGTTTAGTACTAGTGGTAGGATTTTATATTCTTATCGGAGCTGTCTAACACCGTATATGATCGAAGTATTCATATGCTTACAACAATGGCTTCGAAATTGTATCCATGCTGAGAAGATTGCAAACTTGGTTCAGATGTTTGAAGAATTAGATTTCCATGAGTCTTTAGGTAAACCTTTCAATTCTTCTATTAATAGTTCTTATGTTTTTTTTTCTGTGCTTTGTGCTTGTCATTGTGTAGGGATTCTGGAACTACCAATACAACCTGCGAATTAGAGGTAATGTCATATTTCTTCGTGCTCTATGTGTTTACTTATTTTGTATATTTTGAACTGATTTTTACCTTAATTAGTTGAAGATTGGACTGCAAGTGTATGGGTGTTGATGACCTGTCTTTTTTTGGCTTTCTTTCTCTATTTTTGGATTTAAGGTAAGGTATTCTTTCTCTGTTTTTAATCAAACTATGTTTTTGAAATTTTGAATCCATAGTTCTCTGCCTTTTTGAATGTGTGGTGGTTGCAAATATATTTAGATTCAAACTGTTTGTTAAACTATTGTTGATGATCGGGAAATAAATGTATCAAGTCTGAAGTTTGAACAATTGATCGATTACGTTCAGTTTCTGGTATGCTTTGATTTGGTTTTATATTTTTATCAGGCTAGCCGAAATAACTGATAACCAACTAACTGAAAATAACTGAATAAATGAATAATCGACTAACCGAGTAACCGAAATAAACGTTAACCGACTAACTAAACTCAACTGAAAACCCAAAGATAACCGATAAACCTGAAATTAACCGACATATTTCTGATTTTAAATTAGTTCTTAATGAATTGCGGTTCTTTTTGAAAATAAATTAATTCTGAAAATAATTGATTTTTCGAACCGAACAAAATTTTCAAATGATTATTTTTAGAATTATTTTTGAATAGTTTTGTTAACCAGAAACCCAAAGATAACCGATAAACCCGCAATTAACCGACATATTTTTGATTTCAAATTAGTTCTTAATAAATTGCAGTTTCGAAAATTAATTAATTTCAAAAATAATTGATTTTGTTCGAACCGATCTTTCAAAATATTATTTTTGGAATTAGTTTTGAATAGTTTGGTCAACCAAAAACCGACAAATCTGTTCGGTTCGATTTTGGAAACGGAAATCGCAGGCAATCATTTAGTTTTAGGTTTAAACTGGATTGTTATGTTCTTTGCAATTTGTTTTCGTTATAGGCTTTTACCTTATCTGTAATAAAAAATTCACATTGTCGACACTCATTGATCAACAATCTTAAAGTGACTATTTAAACAAACTAATTTAATACAAAATCAAATAAAAAATTTATCAGAAATTCTCTAGAATAGCACTAAAAAAGTTTTTGTCATATAAAAAGAAACACTCATTGATCGACAATCTTGAAGAGATTATTTAAAAAAATCATTTAATACAAAATCAGATAAAAAATTTATGAGAAATTCTAGCACTAAAAAGTTTTTGTCTATCGATATAGTACACAAGAAAAAAATGAGCAAAATGCTTTTTAACACTTGTACCCATAATGTTAACTAATCTAAACCTTAAAGTTTAGAGTTAAGAGGTAGGGTTTTGCCAAAACCGTACTTTGAAGATTATTTGTTTTCTGATTCTAACTTTTTTATAAAAAAATTTTTTGGAAATTTTTTTTTCCGATTTTTTTCATGTTTTATTTTATAATTCGAAAATACTTTTTGAAACTATTGCTCAAATTTTTATTTTCAAAATTTTAGTATTTATTTTTTATTTTATTTTTATTTTTAATTTTAATTTTTGTTTATTTCTTATTTATATATATAGAATATAAAAAAAATTGCCTTCTTAAATAAAATATTTTGGTCATTTTTTTCTTGTATGCTATTTTGTGATAAAAACAAATAAAATAGAAAATTGCCTAAAAATAAGGAAATTGTCCAAAAATTATTTTAAATATTTTAATAATTACTGTAGTTTTATTTTATATGGAGAAGTAAGGAAGCGGCGCGGGGGAAGTCAAGTCGCTATCAAAATCTTCCGATCAAAATCTCATTCCCTTCTCCTTCCTTCTTTTTCGACTCAAACCCTAATTTCACCCTCCACGATTCCTTTTGATTCGAAAGAAAGAGATGTAAGTCTAATTGGATCTCGATTTGTTCGCTTTATTCTTGCGATCTCGATCTGATTTGATTTGGTACTTGTTTCAGGTCACAGGAGGAGAAAGCAAAAGAAGCCATAAAAGACGCTTTGAGAGCTTTGCGGAAGCGCCATCTTCTGGAAGAAGGAGCTCATGGCCCCGCCATTTCTGCGCTCTCTAAACCTATGATTTCTCAGGTACTTTTCTTCCGCCTTGTTAAGGTTCTTTCTTGTATATGACTTGTGCAGCACTAGTGAATGTTACAAATTCATTTGTATAGAACTTAGTTTCATTCATGCTTTGCTTCTTCTATGTAAACCACACACCGTTTGTCTATATATTAATATTGCAGGGATCAGAATGGAAGGAGAAAACAGAAAAACTGGAATTGGAGCTACAGCAATGTTACAAGGCGCAATCCCGACTGTCTGAACAACTCGTGATAGAAGTAGCTGAATCCAGAACTTCGAAGGCTTCTTTACAAGACAAGGAGTTGTTGATTAATGACCTGGAGAAGGACTTATCCCATACAAGGTTCAGAAAATTGTTTTCTAGTTTTGACTGTAAGGGATATGATTTAAGTTTTTGCGGTTTTTTAAAACTATAGTCGTTGCACCTCTAGGGAGGAGTGTACACGGTTACAAGAAGAGTTAGCGGAGAAGACCAAGACGCTTGATTTACTTATTACTGAAAACAAGCAAGTGCGATCTCACCTGGAGGAGATGACAAACAGAGCTCAAAAAGCAGAGTCTGAGAACAAAATGTTAATCGATCGGTGGATGTTACAGAAGATGCAGGATGCAGAACGTCTTAATGAGGTAGTACTTGAACACTCCCACCATTGGCCTTGATTTGATTAGCTTTTGCTGAACTCTTTTTTTTTTTTTTTTACTTAGGCAAATGCTCTCTATGAAGAAATGCTAGCTAAGCTTAAGGCCAATGGTTTGGAAAATCTTGCTAGGCAGCAAGTTGATGGAATAGTCCGACGCAATGAAGATGGAACCGATCATTTTGTTGAGTCAACCGTTCCGTCAACATGTGGCCACCGTATCCATGCTCACGAAGGTGGCTGTGGTTCCATACTCTTTGAATACAACTCTCGTACTCTGTTCACCGGTGGGCAAGCCGGACCGGTGAAAATGTGGGACACCAATAGTGGGTCTCAGATCAAAAGCTTACACGGTTCGCTTGGGAACATACTTGATCTAGCCATAACCCACGACAATAAGTCCCTGATCGCAGCAAGCAGCTCTAACAATTTGTTTGTGTGGGATGTGAACTCTGGTAGGGTACGTCATACGCTCACAGGCCACACGGATAAAGTATGTGCTGTGGATGTGAGCAAGTTCTCGAGCAGACATGTTGTCAGTGCAGCTTATGACCGTACTATTAAACTCTGGGATTTGCAGAAAGGTTACTGTACTAACACCGTACTCTTTACTAGTAACTGCAACGCGATCTGCCTCAGCATAGATGGCCTCACGGTATTCTCTGGCCACATGGATGGGAATCTTAGGTTATGGGATATTCAAACTGGGAAACTTCTGTCTGAAGTAGCTGGACACTCTTCTGCTGTGACCTCTGTATCCTTGTCCCGGAATGGGAATATGATCTTGACGAGCGGGAGAGACAACGTGCATAACTTATTCGATACACGGACTTTGGAAATTTGCGGGACGTTGAGAGCATCAGGGAACAGATTGGCATCGAATTGGAGCCGGTCGTGTATAAGTCCGGATGATGAATACGTGGCTGCGGGATCTGCGGACGGAACGGTGCATGTCTGGTCTATATCCAAAGGCAATATAGTGACCACTCTCAAGGAGCAAACATCTCCTATACTGTGTTGTTCTTGGAGTGGGATCGGTAAACCATTGGCATCGGCTGATAAAAACGGGTATGTCTGTACCTGGACATAATTGTTTGATTACTCAATACGTCTATGTTTCAAAGGGTGTCTTTATACTCTGGTCTGGTCGTGTTAGTTTGATGAAGTGTTTTTGTATATAATTGTTTTTTTTTTTTAAATGTTCATTTGGTTCAAAAAGATATACAAATAAACACCCAATGCAAGTTTGCAGGGCTTTACGCTCAAACGTATCGAATACGAATTTAGACTGTCTACGTCCACACTGGTTTTCGTTTCATGAAACTCATTACTTCATTATATATATTTCACAATCAAGTGGATTATTTCTGTAAAGCTAAATAGTCAAAGTATACATGTATGTTCAAGTTAATTTCTAATACTTGACGATGAAACTTATAATGCCGCAATATAAGCACGTTGCAAAGAAACCATAACAACCATTATCATCAATAAAGCTCGCTCCTAAGCTTCTCTAATATATGGAGAATCCAAATGCTTCACCTCCTTTTGTTTATATATTATTGTATACAGTGAAATGTAATCGTTGTCATCATATCAAATCATTATTGCAAGAAGAACTTTTTAGTCTTCATGTTCCACCAGACGTATTATCCTATAATTTGTTGATAAGTAAACTCACCCAATCATATCATATATTAAGGGGACAATTTGCTCATCGCTTGCCCTCAAGACTTAAGACATGATCAAGAAGTTCCTTTGGCAGTTCCTTGTTCGCCTGCAAAAGAGAATTTGGTTTAAAAAAAAAAAAATCAGTGACAATGAACACAAAATCAAATAAGAAATTGAATTTTTCTTTGGCTTTACTTGGAAGTGCCTCATGTGAAGTATTGGTTCACACCCAACATCCGCAATGAGTTTTCCTTGCGGAGTTTGTCGTTTGAATCGCTCTGCTTTGAATCCTCCGATTACATTTTCCACATCAGGTAGATTTTGGCATACTTTCAAGAGCGAGTTAAGCGAATTCATCTGCATCATTCATCACAAAGGTTTTATTTTTACGATTTCTATCAAATGAATGTAATAACAAAGAGAAAGAACTAACCTTCATATACGGACATGAAGCACATCCACCATGAATAGAACAGCCTTCACCGCCTGCTACTCCCGGTACAACCGGTAACACCACATCACCAACTCTAATGGAGCTTGGACTCTCTGGGGAAGAAGTTTTAGACATGGAGTCTGATGATACCGGAAACACTACTTCAACCTTCACTTTCGAGTTATTAGCCGAAGAGCCTAGCAAACTCCTGATCGCCGCAACAATAGATGTTACCATTCCTGACTCTGTTCCTAGAACAAACTGGAGATGGTCATCGACATCTCTGTCAACTGCTTCCTGCACCTTCTTCTTGATGAAGTCTAGTATGTTCTGCGTGGATCCAACAACACCCATGTCTCTTTTCTTCGATTCCATTGCTAACGAAAACATTTCACCTGGAACCTCGAGGTGTGCAGTAAGAAAGGCGTCGCAGTACATGTACTTTATCCTCTCCACTACCTCGTGACCGAACAGATGATGCACAATGCACGTTCCTTCCTGCAAAACAGAATCATAATAAGCAAGCCGTGTATCTTCTGTCTGACACGAACAAAAACAAAAGGCAAAAAAAAAGTTACCTGGAAATAGTGAAGACGAGGGAGCAATGATTTAATGGAGTCTAGGTTGTGCTTAGGATGAATATTGGCGATTTCTTCATCAGTCATCAATGTCATCTGCTGGAATAGCTTCACAATATTTGCTCCCATGTAAGAATCAGGACCGTACCAAACAGTTAACTCTGGCATTTGAGCAAACGCCTATTTGCAGGAGACAAAAGAGAAGACGACTTTTAGAAAAAATAAGATGAAATAAAAGAAAAAAATGAGAGTTTCAAAAAACAAACCTGGAGAATCGTCTGTACAACATTAGATGAAGTGCAAGTGATGGTAGGTACAAGCTCGTGAGAAAAAGCTTTCGTCTCCAGAGATGTATTGATATAAACGACATGCAATGAAGGAGGAGAAAGAGAAGCAGCTTCCAGATAGTTCAAGTATGCAGGAGCAGAAGCGGCATCAGCTAGTGAACAACCAATGGTCTCATCTGACATTCTGTACACACCAACCTACAAAACCAAATTTTATATGAGAATCAATAATATAACAAAAATAAATAAATAAATAAATAAATAAAGAAGATAAAGAGATGTATAAACTTGTCTAACCTCTCCAAAACCAGCTTGATCAAGGATGGCACGCACATTTTCAGACATGAAATCAACACCAAGAACTGTGATGTACTGACATCCAGCTTTAGCCATCTTGACAGCAGCATCTGCCATGATAAGAGAATCGGATATATAGATATGTGGCCAGTGCTTCTGAGCAGCAGTCAAGACTCCTTGCACTTCTGGATCCATATAGAAATGAGCAGACACTCCAATCTTCTTTTCCTTCAGCACCTTGACTAGTTCTTGAACCCGTGACTCCTCCGGAAACAAATATTTCGCCTTCAAGTTTAAACCAAACAACAAATCTTAGCAGCGAAGTGGCGGAGCCACAGCCAACAGCAAAGGGGTAATGAACCCAACAAGATTAGAAAAGTTAGTATAATTTACAGTCTATTCTATATATGCCCCCACTCATTATTTTTTTTTGCCTCGTATCTTTGTCTATGCCCCCAACAATAATATTTTCTCCATCCGCAGCGACACGAAGTAAGTAAACAATTGTAACATCAACACAATGTAGTAAAAACACAATTTGAGAATTTAAAACCGATCTAGCTATTCCAGAAGAGAATTTACAATGACTTATAACACAATAAAAAAAATAAAAAAACAGATCTGTCTTTACTACAACATCAAACAAAAATACAATAAAACTGAGAATTTAAAGAAAGAAATAAAAGTCTCATACCTGAGCTTCGGCGAAGCTACCTTTAGCCTCAATGCCATCAGAAGTCAACAGCAGTGAAGGAAAGGGCTCAAAGGTCGGAGCTTTTCCTTCCTTCTCCGCCACGAGCCGTCTTGTCTTCTTCTGCATGCTCACGAGAACGTTGTGCCACGTGTTAACCCTCGATCTCTCGCCACCCAAGAGTCCAACGTTAAGCTCGACCAAGTCCTCAGTCTTCAATTCCATCACTTGTTCAGGAGCAGCAGAATCAAGCAGCTGAATCAGACAGGAACACATCCCTTTCGAAACATCTGAGTCACTGTCTGCCCAGAACCGCATCTTCCCGTCTTGACCTAACTCGGCGTCGAGCCAGACCCGGGCCGTGCAGCCCATGACCCGGTTCGATTCGGTCCGGGAGGAATCGGGCATAGGAGGGAGGAGAGTGGCGTAACGTAGAACCCATTTGAGCCTATCGACTGGCTCTGTGAGGGATTTGAATTCTTTGACTAGTCTCTGGAGAACGAGCTCTGTGGTTTGTGAGGAAGAAGAAGAAGAGGTAACGGCGGGTGAGGTTGAGAATGGAGATGCGATTAGGTGTTGTGAGGAAGATTGAAGAGAGTGGAAGGATCTAAGGAGAGGGTTGATGGCGTGAATCCTCCTTGGAGAGGCGAAATTCAGATGGGTGGTTTTGAAATTAGGAGTTGGGTTCCGAGAGAGGACGCAAGAGGAAGAAGATGTAGATGTGGGTGTGACGGAGAGAGCTAACGACGCCATTAGAACACAAAAGAACCTTGTGATTCTGAAAAAAAGTTACAAAAGCTCTCTCTCTCTCTGCCTTGAACCTTTGACGATGATGAAGAAGATGTGAAGTGGGAGAGGGGATGGTGGGGAATTGATGCTCAATGCATTATGAAAGGCGTCCCACTTTGAAAAAAGTTTTATTTCTGTGCTTTTGTAGTTTATTAAAACATTTCTCCTTTTGAAAGGGTTCAGTTAAAACAAAACTGAAATTTTAAAGGGCAGTTCTCAAATGACTTCAAAATCATAAACTCTACTCTTTAAATCAAAAACATCTAGATTAGTTAACCATATGATATAAAGTATCTATTTATAGTTTTAGTAAAAATTACTTCGGTCATTTTAATCTTTGAAAACTATATTTGTGATAAAAAGATTTTTTTTTATTATCCTAAAGAATTTCTCAATTTTAAAAAGAAATCCAATTCTACTAATTTAAAAAAGTCCTAGCTCTCTGGAAGCGACGGTGATCTTAAAAACGAAGACATTATATCTGCGTTCTCCTGTTTGATTCATCTTTAGGTGATCAAGCAACCTCTCACAACAGATCGATCCTTGTCGTCTGTTTGACTCCGATCTTCTGCTTCAGTCATGTTTTCTCATCAGTCTACGGCATCGCATCGCTCTCTGTTTTCTCATCAGTCTATCGCCCGTTCTTCTTTTCGATTCACTCCTTGGTGATCAAGTACCTTGTGCAATTCCAGTGATTAAGATAGACCCTTACGACCGATCTGTGATTAAATCTCGATGGCTTCATACAAGGGCAAAGGTATTCTTGTTGAAGAGGATGATGATGAACCTATCCAACTACAAGATCAAGCCGATGAACACCTGATCAACGAGTACAGTTCGTCTCTTATTGGCAAGATTCTAAACCCAAAAAAACATAACGTGGAGAGGCTAATTGTTGATATGCCGAGGCAATGGGGGATGTCTGAGAAAATTACAGCTTACGACCTGGGGAATGGACGCTTCCTGTTCAACTTTGATAACGAGGAGGATCTTAAGTCTGTCCTCGAACAAGGTCCCTTCCATTACAATTTCAGTATGTTTGTGCTGGTACGATGGGAACCAGTAGTAGTAGATGATTATCCTTTGGTGATACCGTCTCGGATACATCTTTAGGGTATCCCGCTTTACCTCTGCACACATGGTAACCTTGATATTATTGGTGATCGACTTGGGAAGGTCGATAAGATAGATGTAGCGGAGGGGAATATAAAATTTTAAATTGATTCATCTAAACCATTGAAGTTCACAAGGAAACGGCAGACAAGAAACAAGGAAGATATCAACATCAAGCTGCACTACGAAAAGCTCTTCAAACACTGCAATGTATGCTATGTTATATGAAATCGGAAGCGGGTACATGGAAGCGGAAACGTAAGGAAGCGTGGAAGCGAATTTTTAAAAGAAATTAGGAAGCGTGTACATGATGGAAGCGTATACATATATATTATTATATATTAAATATAATTATATTAGAATAAAATTTTAAATAGTAAAATTCAGTAGTACACATGTCAAAAATAAATATACTAAACATTACACTGTCTATTTAATTTATATGTTCATATATATATACTGGAAAGAAGATGGCATATCAGCTAATCAATTTAAGCACAACAAAATTGAATAATACAGACAACATCAAACAAAAAGAACAAGTGAACAAAACAGAGTATAAAGATTACTATTCAGAAAACGTGAGTTGGATAAAGTTATCTTCGCTTATAATTTTGTTGTAATAAGACTTTTGTTCTCGGCTATTCTATTTCTTTATGAATTGGAATTTTAATTGTTATCCTTATATAGTGGAGGGGCCACTGTACAGTAACATCATCTTCTGCAAACATCATCTTCTCTAAACATATGTTCTGTTTACGATCTGACTACTGTAACGCTTCGAGTCTATATCATCAACGATTCCACCTTAGAATCGTGAGCTTCCATCAAGTTTCCAAAAACTTCAATTTTGGAATTGCGATTCCAAGGCTTCCATGCGATTCCGAGTGCTTCTGCTTCCGACTCCGCTTCCGGAGCGTGAAACACAAAACCACTGACGATTCCATGCTTCCCAGAATGTATGTGGTCTTATGTCACATGAGAGTCAAGAATGTTTGAAGAAAATAATTGTATCAACTCAACCATCTGTTCGTGAGACAGTCTTTGATCGTGTCCGGCCTACCATTATAGGGGAATCATGTGATGCAGGCAATCTCAAAAGGAAGGATGATTCGTCTCACAGAACATACAAATATGGCTATGGTTCGGTCTCACGAGTCTAGAGTTCGTCACACTCGAGCCGCGCTGGTAGAAAAACTAATCCACGAGGTGGATCTCGGTACAATCCATACTCACAAACTCAAAGAAGCTCCATGAACTACAAAGGGACCAGGTTTGAAAGGAGAAACAACTAGCGCTGAAGATCGAACAAAGCTACTCAATGTCGCTCAGCTGCTCCTATACGGCTGAGCCCCATGATGACAGCAATCTTACCTTTCGAACCAACTCAAAGTAACAAAAAAGGCAGCAGTAACAGCTGAAAATCTTATCCCTCCCTATGATACTCTAAAAATTGATGCGTTGGATCGATGATGAAGATAATGAAAGTGATGATCTATTAGATGCGGAGATGGAGGAGCCAGTCATTGGAAACGAGTTGATGTTAATGGAGGATGATGACCTGTTGGGTGAGGAGTTGGGCCGAATGAAGTCAGTGGACAAGGATGTGAGGGGTAAAACTCACACCTAGATTTTAGATCAGGTTTAATGTTTAGGAAAGGTTAGGGAAAGATAATCGCGGGCTGAATCCCGTAAGAACTTGTAGAATGAACTTCGATTTGTATTGATATAGTAGAAATAGGATGGTTACAAAAGGTGATCTTTGATGAATACAAAGATTATAAGAGTGTTACAATAAGAATGTTTTGATAAATGTTGAGTAAAAAATGAGTTTTATCGGATCCTCTTCTTAGTCCTCGACCTTCTCTTTAAATAGCCTTGGGCTTCTTTAGGTTGTCTTCAACTGATCTCCGAGATCTTCTCCGCTTGAGGTGGAATCCGCAACAGCTTCTCCTTGACCGGGTCCTGCGCTTCTTCTTGTTATGACGTGAGCTTCCTCTTCGTCGTGACCTCTTTAGTTAGGATCCTTAACTTTCAGCCTTCGGCTCTAGCTTAGCTCTCTTTAGGTTTTGAACTCGCGATGGGCCTATCGCGGCCCATCATCATCTTCTATTATATGATAATCAGCTACCGGGCCATATTCGGGCCCAACAGTTGCCCCCAGCTCTCGAGATGAGGTTTCGTTATTTTCGGGAGCTAGACCTAGCCGCCCAAGCTAGATTCTCTTGTTGAGATCATGATTACTAGCTATCTCAACCGTATTTATCTTTATCTGATCGAACGGCTGTAATCTTTCTTTAATTAAATCGACGGCTTAGATTAAAGCGAGTTTGAAATTCAATTTCCGACTTTCGAGACGTGATGGGATATAATCTGAGAGAATTAACTACTTGTCTCTCCACTTCCTCCACGCCTCTCGACGGTTTCCAAGGTAATTCACCTCTTTCCTTTATTTTACTGTTTTTCGTCATTATATTTTTTTTTTATCCGCTTCTTGATCAATCTAGTTCTCCATCTTGAACTTCTCTCTGAGATTCTGCCTTAGATCGATTCTCTTCTTTTGCTTCCTATTTTCCTTTTCTTTCACTATCATGAGTCGAAAAGAAGGTTCCGGCGAAGTTCAGATCTCAGCCTCCGGCGCCCGTATTATGAAGGTCAAACGGGAAGCTGGTGAGAAGATGACGGAAGAAAAAGGTTAAGGACTCGATCGGAGCAAGAGTTAAGAGGATGAAGAAGAAAGGCGGCAAGAGCGCCTCCTCTGGTCCTCACTTTCCTTCCCTCTTGAAGGGTCAGGACGTCGTCAATCTTGCCGTTCAAGCTCACGGCAAGAGCGATCTAGTTAGAGCTTGTGCTGAAGATGAGACCCCCGAGACCGTTCCGGAGGGTTGGTTCTGCGTTCATGAGAAATATATCTCCAAGTGCCACCTTAGATTTCCTCTTCCCACCCTTTTGCTGGATCTCTTAGATCATTACCAGCTAGCTCTTCCTCAACTTTGCCCGTCGGTCATCCGAGTGATAAACGGGTTCATCACTAGAGCCAAGGAGGAAGGAGTTATCGTTGGGCTATCTGAGCTAATGAGTCTCTTCTCGATAAAGGAGAGCACTTCCAAGGATGGCGGGAGCGGTACCTACTATCTCCCTTGTCGTCCAGGGCTAGGCGTATTCAAGTTCTCGGCCAGTGACGATGACTGGCGCAAGAAGTATTTTTATGTCAAGATTGACCCCTTGACGGTTCATGTAGGCCGTGACCTCAGGAACTCATGGTCTGATATTTCCGGTTAGGATTTTAGGGATATGTTCACATGTTTATCTTTGTTTGTCATGTTATGCTAATTGTCTTTTGACTTTTTTTTTGCAGAAATCAAAGATCCTGTCAAGTTGTCTAGCAAATTCACTAGAGCTCTCTACAGGAAGCTACAGCATAGTCCTAACACTTGGGTGGCTTACACCACTTCGAGAGTCGGATCAGCTAGGTTTCCTGAACGATACCAGGCGTCCTTCCCTGATTCAGTGACGGTTGCTGGTTTAGAAGGTAACCTTTTATTCTTAATTCATGATTTTTACTATTCGAATTTGTCTCATGTGATTAATGAATCTTTTTCATGTTTTAGTTTCTGAGGGTGATTCAGTTTTCGAAGTTTCCTCCGGAGCAAGTACTTCCTCGAAGACTCAATCACAGAAGATGCCAATTCAACCTTCCTTCCGTTCCAGGGGTAGATCGACCAAGGCTGCCAGCTCCTCTAGAGGGAGTGACAAGAACCAGGGAGGATCCTTCCTTGACTCTGTGAAGGAGGCTCTTGACGAAGGAGGCTCTGCTCCTGCTAAAGGTGTTGGCTCTTCGGAGCCTAAGGTTCAGGAAGTTGGCCTTCCCTCCGAGGTCCCGATGGCTGAGGCTGATCCTCAAATGGTGAGGGATCCTCCGGAGTTTGAGCCCCGAGGAACAAGAGGTCCCGAACTGACCAGGTTGACAGACCTTCGAGGTCTTCCTCCTCCTCCTCTAGAGGAGGAACCGTTGGCTGGAACTTTGCTCATTCGAAGCCTGGATCGGTTTTGGACGATCCGTGGGGTTTGGCTACTCTGATGAGGCATATGAAGAGTCCCGGGTGTTCCCTCCCCTCGATCTCCAATCTCACGCACAAGGATGAGTACGTCGATATTGCTCATCACATGGGTCAGGTATGAAGTCTATTTCATCTTTTAGCTTTTTCTTTGGAAGATTTTTGCTAAATCGTTTTCTGTTTTCTGTAGCTGGCTGGTGCTATCAACAGGGCTCAGTTCAAATTTGAGGACGCTGTACACAATGCCCCAGTGCTGAGGAATTAGCCCAGGTCACTGAATTGGTCAAGGCCAACAAGACTGAGCTCAATCAGACTCGGGCTCTGATCTCGGATCTCCAAGCTGAGGTAAAGAGACTTGGCTCCAAGTGTGATGCTCAGCAAGGGACGATCGAGAGCCAGCTGATTGACCTCCAGGTGAAAAATAGGAAGATTGGGGATTTGGATGCTGCTCGGAAGATAGCCGAGTATCAAGTCAAGGAGCTGATTGCCACATCTCAGAGCAGCCAGAAGAACAAGGAAGCTGAGGTCAGGCTAGCCGTCCGGAGAGGAAAGAAGGAGGTAGCCGAAGCCTACAACAAAATTCTGGTTGTTGTCAAGGAGAAGTTCTCCAAGAAGAAGGACGAAGTCGACCTCCTGGTTCATGCTCAAGAGATTCAAGCCAACACCGAGCTCCTGAAAGACATGCTGGACGGCGAGATTAAGAGTACTCAAGACGAGTATGATCGCTTGGTGGCAATAATGCCGGAGGCTGTTGCGGCATACGAGAAGGCTCAGGTCTCGGACTTCTCGATCGGCAAGCTCCCTCTTCCCCAACTCTCTGAGAGCTCAGGTACTTTTGAGGTTAATATGTTTAATCTCTCCTTTTCTGGAGAGTTCGGTTCTAATTTGGGATTGGTGGGTTCTTACTCAGCCCCAGTCGAAGCCGCCTCTGGAGGTAGCGACAAGGAGATGGAGGAGGAGGTTCCTGAGGAGGAAGATCCAGCTGGTAAGGGAGCTGAGAAGAGCTCGGATGACAAGGAAGTTTAAGAGCTGAGGCTCTTTCATGTTTTCTAGGATTTCTGCCCGATGGGCTTTGTTTCATTTGTTTCTAAGACTTATAGCCTGAGGAGGCTTTTAAACCTTTGTTTAATTTCAAACTTGGTTTTCGTTTCATTTTGAGTTTTTGGCTTTAGTCGTGAAATATGACAACTTGATCATAATCGAATCTTATGATAAGTCTGGAAGACTTTGGTCGTTTTTAGTTCCTTAAGAGGATTCTTGGAGTATCGGGATTAGCTTAAGGTTTTAGGAACCTAAGTTTAATTTGGACACCTTAGGTGGGGGTTCTTGGGAACCTGAATTTGTTTGTGGGATTTTAAGACCCGTTGAGACTTGCTTAGGATTTTAAGACCTTCTGAGGTTTGATAAGGATTTTAAGACCTTTGTGATTTGATGAGGATTTTAAGACCTTGGAGATTTGATAAGGATTTTAAGACCTTGGAGATTTGATAAAGATTTTAAGACCTTGGAGATTTGATAAGGATTTTAAGACCTTGGAGATTTGGTAAGGATTTTAAGACCTTGGGTCCAGGTTCGTCGAGACCTGATATTGCTTGAAGGATTTTAAGACCTTTAGATTGTTAAGGATTTTAAGACCTTAGATCCAGGTTTGTAGGGACCTGAGCTAATCCGAAGGGTTTTTAGGACCCTAGGTCCATGTTTGCAGGGACCTGTTTTGTTAAAGAATTGAGATATCGAGAATAATTTCTTTATTGATAATTGGATACATGGTATCATAGTAATCATACAATTGCTGTATTATAACGATCAACATTTGCTGCGTGGGCTATGTGATTTTAATCAGACATATGCCCCCTTTAATTGTGGTGAACGAAGTGTTGAAATGAGGTTGGGGCTGCACTCATGACGGAGTTGCCTACGTACCCAGTCAAGGGATCAAGCCTAACGTAGTTCAGGAATTTTAGGTACCTAATGATAATATCTCTTAAGATTCGTGGCGTTCCACGATCTGATTTCAGGTACCCCGGTTCGCACCTTTCGGAGCTTGTAAACGCCAGGTCGTACCACGTGGATGATCTGGTAGGGACCTTCCCAGTTGGTTCCTAACTTCCCAGCATCTGGTTCCTTGGTTCCTTCGAAAACTTTCCTAAGTACTAGGTCACCTACAGCGAACTGTCGGAGCCTGACTTTGGAATTGTACTGTCGTGCCATTGCTTGCTGATAGTTCTGAATGCGAATCAGAGCTCGGTCCCGTCTTTCCTCGATTAGATCGAGGCTGTCAGTTAGGAGCTGATCATTAGCTGCGGGATTGGACGTACAGAGTTCCCGGCGGAGGCTACCAGCAATGGTTTCAGCTGGAACGACAGCTTCCATCCCATATGCTAAGGAAAAAGGAGTTTCTTCTGTAGCTTTTCGTGGGGTGGTTCGACATGCCCAAAGTACTTCAAGTAACTTTCTGACCAGAGTTCCTTCTGGGTTCCGAGGCGTTTCTTGAGGTTTGCTAATACTGATTTATTAGCAGCCTCCGCCTGTCCGTTTCCTTGAGGTCGGCGAGGTGATGAGAAGGTCAGGCGAATATTCCACTTGTCACAAAATATTTTGAAATCGTGGGATATGAATTGTCCTCCATTGTCAGTTACGATTTCGTATGGGACGCCGTGTCTACACACGATTTCTTTCCACACAAATTGCTCGACCTCGACCCTGGTTACCTGTTGGAAAGCTTCAGCCTCTATCCATTTCGTGAAGTAGTCTGTTAGGACTAAGAGGAAGCGTAGCTTCTTCTTTCCACTTCCTGATGCTACTAGTGGTCCCACGATATCCATGGACCATCTCATAAATGGATAAGGGGCGGATATGTTGGATAGCTTTTCCGCAGGTTGGTGTATAATCGGTGCATGCCTCTGGCATTTGTCGCATGAAGAGGAATAGGCCTCACAATCTGCAATAATGGTAGGCCAGAAATATCCTTGTCTTTTGATTCTGATGGCTAGAGCTCTTCCTCCAGAGTGGTTCCCGCAGGAACCATCGTGCATTTCCTTCATGAGTCTCATAGCAACGAGGCCATGGACGCATTTTAGGTAAGGTCCGGAAATGCTTCGTTTGAGGAGGACAGATTCAGTTACGCAATATCTCGCGCTTAATGCTTTGAGCTTTCGAGCCTCCCATTTATTGGGTGGAGTCTTTCCTTCTAGGATGTATTGCGTGATTGGAATTCTCCAATCCTCTCTCCCTACAACTTTGTTATGAAGAGACGAGGGAGGTTCCTGTTCGGGACCTGGTGTCGTGGTGCCCCCGGAGGTATTGGTAGGATTGGGTTCCAGGGAGTCTGAATTCCGAGGAATACCTCCAGATGAATTTTGGAGAGCTGAACGGCTTCTGGTTTTAACTCTGCAGACGAGTGGGTCTGAGTTGGTGCCCCCGGGGGTATTCTTGAGATCAGGCTCCAGGAGTCTGAATTTCGAGGAATACCTTCCGTGATTTGGATTGTGTTCCCGGAGGTATGCTTTTTAGAGCTGCATATTCTGGTTTTTGGGAACCAAAATGTTGTGAAAACTTGGGTAGCTACCGTTTCAGGGCAGGTACCCTCGGGTTGCTCTGTTAGTTTGCTCTCTTTCTCAGCTTTAGTAGCTATGTCGATGCTTGGTTTTTCGATTCCTTCTACGGGTATGATCCGTTTTACGAGGGGGTCTGACGTGGAAGCTAAAGCAGCCAACGCATCTGCTGAGGAGTTCTCTCCTCGTGGGATCCTTGTTAGCTCGAATTTGTCGAACTGTCTGGTGAGGTTCTGGACGACTTCGAGATATGCCCCCATTCTTTCGTCCCTCGTTTCATATTTCTCCGTGAAACTGGCTAGCTACTAGCTGTGAGTCACTATAAGCGTTTAGTTCTCGAATTCCGAGACTTAGGGCGAGTTTCAACCCTGCGATTAGTGCTTCATATTCAGCTTCGTTGTTTGAGGCGCTGAATCCGAGCCTATATGACTGCTCAATGGTTTCTCCTGCTGAAGAAGTTAGCCTTAGACCGACGCCGGAGCCTGTTTTGACGAGGCTCCGTCGACATACAGGCTCCACTTCGGAGATTCCATTTCGGAGTCTAATTGCTCGGATGCTAGTTCAATGACAAAGTCGGCAAGGACCTGAGCTTTCGCTGCTGCTCGAGGTCTATACTCAATATCGATTCACTGAGCTCTATGGCCCATTTGGCCAACCGCCCGGACTGGCTAGGGCTGTGCAATATCATTCGTAATGGTTGTGAGGTCATTACGACGATTGAATGCGATTGGAAGTAAGGTCGCAGATTTTCTAGCAGCTGTTACGACTGCTAGAGCTAGCTTTTCCATTGCAGGGTACCTTGTTTCGGCATCTATCAAACTCTTACTGGTGTAATAGACAGGTCTTTGTTCGTTTTGTTCCTCTCGTACCAGAACGCCGCTAACTGCGCAGCAGTCGACACAGCGAGGTACAGGTACAATGGCTCTCCTACTACTGGTTTAGATAGGATCGGAGGTTCGGAGAGGTAAGCTTTCAATTGCTTGAAGGCTTCCTCGCATTTCTCGTCCCATAAGAACTTCTTATTATTTCTTAGAAGCTTGTAGAACGGGAGACACTTATCGGTGGACTTGGATATGAATCGATTTAATGCCGCGATTCGTCCAGTCAATCTCTGTACCTCTCTAGTTGTCCTAGGTGACGGCATTTCTAGGAAGGTTGCTATCTGCTGCGGATTGGCTTCAATGCCTCTTTCGGTTACGAGGTAGCCTAGGAACTCGCCCGAGGGTACCCAAAGGTACATTTAGTGGGATTGAGCTTCATATCGTACTTGTTAAGGATATCGAAGCATTCTCTTAAATGGGCGATATGGTCTTCTCCAGCTGAGGACTTGACTAGCATATCGTCAATATAGACCTCCATGGTTTTTCCAAGTTGCCCAGCAAACATCTTATTTACTAGCCTCTGGTAGGTAGCTCCCGCATTCTTTAATCCGAATGGCATAACCTTGTAACAATAGGTTCCTCGTTCGGTTATGAATGCAGTTTTCTCCTGGTCATCAGGATCCATCATGATTTGGTTGTATCCTGAGAAGGCATCCATAAAGGATAGGAGTCGATGGCCAGCTGTTGCTTCCCAGGCGGTCGATGTGAGGTAACGGGAAGCTGTCTTTAGGACAAGCTTTGTTCAGGTCTGTGAAGTCTACACAGATTCTCCATTTCCCGTTTTTCTTCTTTACCACTACTGGGTTGGCTAACCAGTCGGGGTAATGTACTTCTCGAATGGACCCAGCTTTCGTAAGTCGGTCAACTTCATCGTTAACAGCTTGAGCCTTCTCGAGGCCTAGCTTGCGACGCTTTTGTTTGATCGGTTTGAAAGTAGGGTCTACTTTTAGCTTATGGGGTGGTGACGTTCGGATCTATGCCTTTCATGTGTCGCTGGTGGACCATGCAAAGGTTTTGACATTGCTTTTCAGAAAATCAATGAGCTCCTTTTTTGTTTCAGGAGGTAGCTCGGATCCGATGCTCACCTGTCTTTCAGGATCTGAGTCATCAATGCAAACTTTTTCAGTGAGGTTCTTGGGGACCTCGGATATTTTGTTGCATTTCGCGACCCTCCTGGATCTGTAATTGCTATGGGGGGGATTTTTTGAGGATTTCGAATCCTCCCAAATAGCAGATCCTGGATATCTTCTGGCTACCGTGTATGGTAGCTATCCCTTCGGGTGTTGGGAATTTTACGCATTGATGGTACGTTGAGGCTACTGCCTTCATTTTGTGAATCCAGGGTCTTCCCAGGATCGCATGGAACGGGGAAGGTCTGTCGATGACTACTAAGTTGGTCATTTTCATTATTCCGCCAGCTATGACTGGGAGCTTGATAGTTCCCAATGAGGTAGCTGTTTCTCCGGAGAAGCCTACGAGGTTAGCTTTTTGGCCAATAATTTCGTAGTCGTCTATTTCCATCCCTTTTAGGGTGTTATAGAAAATGAGGTCGACGGAGCTTCCTGTGTCTATCATGAGCTTAGGGACCTCGTATCCTGCGATGTTCAGTGTGACGATCAACGCATCATCGTGAGGTCTGTCAAGGTTTGAGGTCTCGCTCTCCCAGAAAGAAATCTTAGTATTGGATTCAGGGTTAGGAGGTTTAGGTCCAGTGTTAGACACAGCCTTCCGCACATGATTCTTAATGGAATTGACGGAGTCTTGACATATGTCTGATCCTCCAAGGATACAGTCCACCCTCGAGTCGGGGCTCGATTGAGGGGACGGTTTGCTCAAGAGAGCTTCGACTTGTTAAACTTTTTCCTTGGGGGAATTTCCCAGAATCATGTCGACTCTTTTCTTGGGAGCTGGGAGGTGGCGAATCGGTCTCCTTTTCCAGGTGACCTCTCGCGTTTCGGGGAAGTGTCCCTGGAACCTCTTTTCTGATAAGGTGATGGCTTTTTAAGGTCCACGCCCTTATTTTCTCCGGCTGCGAATTTAGCTGCCAGCTGACGTTGGAGGTCCAACATTCCTCGGTTGAGTGCCCTTCGCGATCGTGATAAGAGCAACGTTTGCCTTTATCAAAGCCTTTTGACCAGGGAGTTTGTTTGCTGCTGCAACAGGTTTCTCTTTCCTTGTCTTCCTCGATTGCGTAGGAATGTTCTCCCTGAGTCTGATTATTTCGGGGTTACCCTTTTTGTGAGGTCCC